>NC_056727.1:294715309-294725309 GCF_019279795.1 Protopterus annectens | reverse complement strand
CCACACATTCCCAGATTATGTCTAACAGCATGCATAGAAATCCCCATTAACACAAAACAACAGATATGCAGCAGTCACATAGCAAACAGAACACATGCATATATGGAACCATAGTGGCCCTTACAAAGGCATGCAGGTGACATTGTCCAAAACAGGCCACCAATTATAGTGTTTTAACATGGAACATGACTACAAACACATATGACAAATTGTTGTATAATACAATATATGTCCCAATGGTAGGTCTTCTGTAGGCATGCCATTGAGTTGTGTGATCAGATTGTTGTTGCAGATATGGTGGGGGGAGACAGAGATGTGTATTAACAACTATGATAACCTTGCAGTATGTCTTTCAGGCAATATGTCCAGGGAACAGCTGCCTATGTACACAGTGGATGAGAATGATGTCATTATCAGATACCTTGTGCAGCACTACAACACCCTGTTTGGGAGTACAGCCCATGATCTGCAGGAGAGGTCCGCCCTGTGGAACGATCTTATCCACAGGGTAAACAATGTTGGCCTGCATAGCCGCAGTTATGAGTAGGTCCAACATCAAAGCACTGATCTACTCTGCCATGCCCGTCTGCATGCTGCTGCAGTTAGGGGGGACCAGCTTGCAATGGGGGGGTCGTGCCATCCAGCAACCCTGACACAGGTTGAGGAGCTACTCGCCAGCCTCAAGGCACCTACCCGCCTGCAAACAAAACACCTGGCGGAGAGTATAGTGGAGGTGGGTGCTACCCACAAAATGGCAGAGGAGCTTGCAGTTAAGGCCACAGAGCACATCAGTAGACCACTGTTGCATATCCATCTGCATTTGTAGAGTTAGATCATGCATAAGTGAGATGAAATATAAATAGTATGTTGCTGCATTGTAGTAATAAACAGATGTGCATAATCTGTAGTATTGTGGGTTTGTACTGTTGATGTACTGTAATGCTGCACCCACCCTGTACCAATGACACAGGTGTGGCTACTGACATCACATCTCTAACACAATTATGTAGGTCCCTCTGGTATGCCTCCAGGGCAGCAGCCTGTAGCTGATGAGTATGGTGTTTGTTCAGGTTTGCCAATACACCGGTCATGTTATGGCCATGGTATATTCCATGCACACATTTAACACACCTACTCATAATGCATGCTGTACATGTTCACGTATTGTTGCTGTTAACTGCACTGCATCACAGTGGTCACCATGATGGTGTATCTGAAGGGTATGTAAGATTCCTGCAATATAACTAACATCCTGTCATTGCAAGATGCATGCACAGAGATGAACAAAATGGTGGGACAAATGGCCTACAGTAGGGAAAGGTCAGAAGCATCACCCTTATACAGTGCTACAACAGTGTATATACCACTATTAAAATGGCAACTGTTACAGATCTACACTACGGCATACCACAATACTGCATTCCACAACCATTACAACCTGCAATGTGATCCTAATATGAGCAATGAATGTGTAATATGGAATCCTATGTTATGACAGTAAATATGGGGAATACATACCTTCACAAACACTGAAAGCATATGTGTGCATACACTCCAGATAACATATTGTGGAAGCAGCTTTTGAGGTACTGACAGCATGCATTCCTTATGAGTATGGACCTTCCAGCAAGTACAGGTCCCCAATGTCTCATCAATAAATGGTCTGCTGTCCAAGACATTTGGCCATCAAATGTGCCCACTTACCTGCAACACAGGCAGCTGTGGCTTGCACACATCTTACATGCCATGGAATGGATCCCATGTCTAACAGGTAGCACCCAGGAGTTGGACATGTAGCCATACCTCACCATTGCCTATACCATGGCAAACAGTGCAGACAGTCATGTATGTGGTGAGGATGTATGGGACAGGATTAATGTAGAAAATAAACAGATGGCCATCCAAGGCAGATGATGACACATGTTGCAAACTGGTCATTCAGGCTGCCTAGTAATATGCCACAACACTGAAGGAGTTGCAGGAATGTCTAGCAAGTACTGCCTGTGCAGTGCCCGTGTCAGAAATTGCCTTGACTCTGCATAAGTGTGGCCCATGGGTTAGGGTAATCAGATGGGGCAGTTGTGTCACAGGAAACATCAGCCAGGCCTCTCAACAGGTAGCGTATGCATAACAGCAAAGATCCCAAAAGGCATGAATTGCAATATGTACTGGTGTACCAAGACCACATTGGAAACTTACAGATAGTATCAATTAAGATACCTGTGCTGCACAACCAACACCTCACCCAACCTCATGCCCTCCATCTCCATCTGTACCTTTCTGATGCCAGTGTACACATATATGTTTGCCATTCATTAGCAGGGACTAGGCTGGTACACATGGTGTTCAGTGTTTGGGACACTGCAAAATGACACACATGTGTAGGCCATAGCTGTCATCTGCAAAGAGGCTGAGAGTGGGGAGCGGGTGTCATCATGACACAGCAGTGCACTGAAGCAGAGATCCAAAGGATGCTACAAATGGCTGTATCCACACACAGTTAAGGTCTTGAACTGTGGCAGACATAACCCTGACTCCACAGCAATATAGAGAGCACTGTGTGACCTCCAAGGGATGTGCACATGAGTTGACCTTGCAATCATGCAGCATTGGGGACATTTGTAGGGCAGACTGACCAAATGCTGGCAAATGTAGATGGCCCATGCTAGTATACCCCTGCCAGGAATAGTGACTGCTGTAGCACACATAACAGTAAGTGCGACAAACCATTGTGATAAGGGCATGCACATATATGCACCCACAAATTGTATGCATCTTAATCAGCATCTGCACAACTTAACACATTTGTTTGACACTGCATTTGATTGCACAGGTCATATGTCACATATCAGGTTCATTTAATGTTAACATGTGCAGTAATGTCGTCCCATGGCATATCAAGGGAGAGGGTATCATATCAATAAGGGTGTGTACACTCCCCATACCCATGGTAAGGTTTGAAGGTTGTCAGTGTAATAGTATTTTATTGGCCATACATGCACCGCTGATGATGAGATCTGTAAATCAGACATGAGGCATTCACAAATGACATCTGTCCGCATATCATCCCAGGTATGTGTTGAACAAACACATAGGGGCTGTGAGCAGCATTGCAAACATAACTAACATGCATATGCACATTCAGCAATGGTGTGTACCCCTGTGAGTTATGGTGCACAGTACATGCCAGGGTGCCGAACAGATGCACAGCAATACTGTGTACATGGGTGTGGTGTATTCCAGGGGAGGGGGAATCACCTACTAACACATCCCATGCATCATAGATATGTATATTGTTGCTAGCAGGGATTGACTATAGCTGCACTGCATGCTGTTGACTGTCATATGTCATGCATGTTGACAGATGGGTAATGGGAGGTCTGTGTGTAATATCTTTGGGCAACCTCACCTGCAAGTGTGTGTGTGTGTGTGTGTGTGTGTGTGTGTGTGTGTGTGTGTGTGTGTGTGTGTGTGTGTGTGTGTGTGTGTGTGTGTGTGTGTGTGTGTGTGTGTGTTTGTGTGTGTGTGTTTGTGTGTGTGGGGGGGTTAATTTTCTGTAAGTACAATCTGGTGGAGTGGAGGGGGATTGGTGTATGTAGGATGCATGTGTGTATGTGTGTGTGTGTTTGTGTGTGTGCACATGTATGCAAATGTGTGTGTGGGGTTGTTTATACCTCTCGACTTCCCTTTGAAATTGTGCAGTACATGGACATGGACAGACACATGAGAGACCAGAAATACTTTTCTGACATGACACCAGGGATACTGTTTTAATTGCAATCAGCAGAAAGGTGAAAGAATACCCACATATGCAGCACTACAGATGCATTGGGGAATTACTAGACAATACCAGAGAGTATTTCCAAATATTTCTTCAGTCCACATAAAAAGTTAATAGAGCAACAGATCTTGCATCTACTGAACAATAGTTATGTATGACACTCCAGTGTGCGACATTATTGAGTGACTGTAGTAGCCCATAACATATGGGGGCCATGCTCAAGATGTCTGTACAAACTCAGGGTGAAAATTGGATGACATCAGGGAGTCTTTGAAAAACCGACTGCAATCACGTCAAAGAGGTAATGGAGTAACAGGTCATGTTTTGTGATCACTTTTCTAGGCAATTAGAAGAATGATACATTAATGATTAGTATTATTGACTGTAATTATTGAAGCCTGATGCAGGATGTGGAACTTAAGAGAATAAACTAGGGACAGTCTGTAAACTCAGGGACAGGTAAGTAGTATGATGGAATGTCAGTGTGTGTGTGCGTGTGTGTGTGTGTGTGTGTGTACTGTTAAGCAATGACGTACAGGTCTTAAAGTGCATTTCTTGTTTTCCCCTCACAAGTGGCAAGGTGGGTCAGGGTCCCTCCTGCAGGCAATCTGATGTTGGTGTCCATACAGACAAAATAAATGATGATAGGTGTGTTGAGGCACAGGCGGGGTTGTCAGGGGATGAATCTGCACCATTGTTTGACATCCCATTGTTATCCACCCCATCCCCACACACAGTCACAATGCCTATACATACCCCATCACCAGCAGCCATAGCAGAGGGACAGTTGGTGTTTGGTGGCATGGGACAGGATAGTGTGGTATCTATGGCATGTTTGTCTGGACACAGCTGCCATAGCCAGATGTCCGGCAGGGTGCCACATAAGCAGATGTACAGGGGTGCTCATTGGATGGCTGCTGGTCATAGTGCCCCTGGCAGAAGTGCCACATCTGATACCACCAGAAGCATGTTTCAGGTTGTCATGGAGGTGCAGGCACATATGGAATGGTAGACAAGACAGGCTCTGAGTCTGCAGAGGGCTACTCATTCAGCTGTTACTGACAACATCCGTGATCTTGCAGGTGCCCTCCATTATTTTTCAGAGGTCATGGATAGATGGTTGGGTGAGATGGTGGGACTCCTCAACTGCGGAATGTCCGTGCTTGAGCATGTAGTAGGATTGGTGCGATGGCCACATGGATGTAGGCCAGCAACACCAACAGCTGGAGGTCAACGTGGACATGCAAGAACAACAAGCCACTCCAGTAGTGGCAGTACCAGCCCAGGCACTGCAGGGGGCCGCTGTCCACACCACACCACAGCAGATCATGTGCACATGATCCTGGCCAGTCCCAGGATGGACCTGGATCCATCAGACATATGTCATCATCAGGGGAGAGTACCATATTGTGGCTTGTACCTGGTCATGTCCGTGGCACCCCTGGCAGGCACAGTTCTCATGTCTGTGGCCAGAGACGGTGAAATGCACACCCTGCCAGGTATGTTCTGCAGCTGTCCAACAAACACCTGTATAGGGCAGCCACATGGCAAAACTGTGTGCATGCATACTCACACACAATGCAATCACAGCTAGGGCAACCCCATACCTACACACACCACATCACCACAGCCATATCAATAATTAAACCCCCTCACTCACACACTTTGTGTAAAATGTATGGCTCAGGTTAGGTCTCTGGCAAACCAACACGCCCTGCGCATATGATGATACTTGTGCCACATCCCTGTCATCCATAACATTGATGCAGGGACATGCTAATATGGTACTGATGCACACAGTGACTGTACTATGGTGTACCGATGGAATGTTGTGTAACATGTTGTCAGCAGTAAAGTTTAATGCTTACATGTCAGGAAGTGTAGCTGTCCAGCCATGATGCATTACAGCTGTTATTAATACTGAGTGATTGTGGTCTCCATAATGTAATCAGTTTGTGTTGTTGGTGTCCATGTGTCAACAGGAGGATGGTCTGCTGTTATATCCTACACGGGGTATGGCACTGTGGTGACACCTTGGCTGTGCCATATCCTGGGTACAGGTGAACACATGCCACAGGTGTGTACAACAGTTAATGCATGTGCCACAATGGCTGATAGGTCTGGGGGTGGTGCATACAGGTGAGTGCATGGTGGCTGCTGTCAGCATCCCTTCTACAGTGGACAATGGTAAGTGTACTGGGTGGTACACACCACATGTTTGGTATAACACACACAGAAGCTTTGCTGTTGCTGCAATACACAGAGAATACTGTACACATGGATGTATATACCACTACCTGTGCAAGGAACACATTGTAGCCTATGTAATTTCACCAAGCCAGAATAGGCACAAGAACACATTGGGAAATAAGCAGTCTGCTAGTTTAATGTCATTAATGATGGTACTGGCAGGTTATATGTCCCCTTCCCCAATGTAGTGCAATCCTCAACTCAGTAAACATAGGTGTGCTGGTGTGGGTGGCACAGCCCTACCCTTTGGAGGGTGAGAGGTGCTGTAGAATCACAGATAGTGTGATAGACAACTACTTAACCTGTTAACATGAACTGTACATTATTATGGCCATCTAAGCAGGGGATACACTCAACAGTAACTGCAATGATGGTGGCTATGTCCACAACAGCCACACCCAGCTATATATACTAATACCAGTATTACTGCACACCCATACAGTGGGGAAGAGGGTATTTACACATCTACCACTAGTTGTGATGGAATGTATATCCAGAGGATGATACCTGTGAAATGTTAGCATATGCCAGGCAGTTCTCAGACAAATGACCTCCTCGGACATGTATATTCCACAAACAGAAGTAGATTCCTTCACATACACACACAATCTTACTTGGCAACACTGGGACTAGACCCCTACCTAGGTATGTAGTGCTACTGATGTGTGTGGCCTTAATTGCACACACTGCACAGCTTTTAGGATGAGATGTGTTCCAGGTTACTTGTTACATGAAAAACATCCCCAGGCCTGTACAGTATGGTAATGGGGATGTACTGGTTGTTTATGGACAATACATAGTGTGACATACTGTCATATACACATTGACAAACACATAACAGTCAGACACACATCTGAGAGACCTGGGTTTATCAGTGCTAACTACCTTGTCAGTGTGTCCATTGTGTTACAAATACGTTGCACACAGCACATACATAACTGGGCTGGATAGTTTTATCAGTTACCTGTATGGTTGATGGTGACAGTGGTCCCCATACAGTGGAACATGGGACATGTACCGGGGGGTACCATGGTGTAAAGACAGTATACCTAGCACCCACACCCCACAGTGGATATTGTATGCACTGAAACCTATGATAACACTCTCATATACCCACCATCACACATTGATCAGGACTGCAATACAACCCCTTGTGTATCCCAAGAGTACTACTACAGCAATATGCATCTAATGCACATGCCACAGGCATAGTAGGGTGATGCATTGTCATGCCTCATCTACAGTCAGCAACATCACTATCCCTAATACTGAGTGGCGAGGCATATTGTATTAGGAAAATGTGGCCTCAAAATGCTCCACCCTACAAATATACACACATGCACACATACACACACTTGCTAGAACTCAGTGGGTATCCCATGCCTATCAACCCTTTTGTACAACAGTGTTGTGCTGGTACTGCAAGGCCCAGGTAGCCCTTATGGAGAAGAGTATAACAAGGAACATGTATTGTCCAGTACAGCAGCAGCCACATCTAACTATGGCAATGGGGGGTGAGGTGGATGTGAAGGGCCTCAGGATATTCTCAACTACAGGTCTACAAACACACAGACACTGATATTCTCAGTAATGCACACGTACACATTTGTCAGTAATGGGGTCCATCAGTACAGTTGTTCATAGGTGTGTACCAGGCTATTGTCCATGGAGAGATGGGAAATGTAGGGGATGTTAGTACAGTGGTATCATGCCACCTGCCATGTGCCAGCAGGCCATCTATCAACAGATACCAAAGGAATGATCCTCAGAGTGAGAGTTACATGCATCAGCCAATCATCTGGTTGCCTCTTGCAGAGAGCCAGTGAGGTGTATTACATAACATGGTCAGTGTCTGTCTTGGAGACCTCTACCCAAGCATGTTCTGCTGACTGTGGTAGTGTAGTTGAGGTATCCATGGCTTGCAGTGTGTACAGGGTGTGGATTCCTAGCTGTAGCATTCATAACACAGCTTGGCAGACATGTCAGTGTCAGTCAAGCATAGATTGCCTGTAAGTAGCCAAGATGAATACCTGATATGTGCACATCTGTACAGAGGACAGACAGACATCAGCTAGCCAACTAGCTATGCATTAGCATGAATGTGTTGACAGATAGACGTCTGACACTGATAGATATGCCATTACTACATGACGGCAGCCCTCACTGACATGTGCTATACACACAGTAGTCTACAGTTATTTTCCACATGTCAGATCATTATCAAGTAGGAAATATTAAAGAGATACAGCTCACACACCAGGAACACAACAGTGAGGACTCAGAATCCATCTGTGCATGCAGGGGTGTTTGGTTCTAGTACTAAAATCTGCAATCTACCCTTACTTGGGGAAGCACTGTCAACAGTAGTAACATAATAATACACTACATGCCAATGTGACTGCATATAACCTGGGATACTACCCATGTATGTAACACATTCAAATGGAAAAGAGTGTTGTACAAGTCATATATACTCAGGTGTCCCAGACAGTAGACTCACACCCCTTGCTACTGTAATGACAGCACATAGACACATGTTATGTACATGGCATTAAATACACTTATTAAAGATGTCATTATCCTGCTATTTTACCAGACCAAAATGTGAGCACTGGTTACTAGGGCTGAGCCATGCTTAGCAGGTTTCAACACTGGTGCAATAAAAATGCTAAGCACATTTGCGCACTGGTAAGTGAAGCCTACATGGTGTAAATGCCTGTACGTTTAACCGTACATTAGTAGCGCTTACCATCACGCAAATCCATGCAAACCTGCTTAAAGCTGCTCACAAAATAAACAGATCTTGAACCCAGAACCCTGTACACTATAGTCACAGCAGTTAACAACTACGCCATCACACCTGTGAAGACAGTTGTTTTTCTAATATATCTGTCAGTACACATACTGAATAGTATTGAACAACTGCTATAACTTCTACAGTGGGGTAGTACTTGTTCATAGGTTCATAGGTAGGTACTCGGCCATCTGCCTGAGGGCATTTATAAGCCTAGCCAGAGTGTGTCGGCTTTCACCGCCCCATTGATTAATTAACTGAGCCTCTGTCAAGCAGAGCCAATGAAGTGATCCCAGGGGTGTATTTTCTGTTACCCATCCACTCATCAAGGCTTCTCTTGAAGAGTGTTAGTGAGGGCTCTGCCTAATGTAGTTAGGAATTTTGTTCCAAAGCATGGGGAGTCTCTGTGACAGGAATCTATCCCTCCAGCATGTTCTATTTATTGTGATGGTGAGGTTTAGCTCACTAGAGCAAGTGGCTCGCAGTGGCTTGGATTTATTTAGGTGGAGCATGTCCATCAATTCTGAGTTGGACATGGCTTTGTAAGTCAGGCAGAGCTCACCTCTGAGTAAGCGATATGTCACTGAGTACAGACAGAGTTTTTTCAGTCAGGCTGCATAGGACATATGTTTGAGGCCAGTAATCCTCTTGGTGAGGTGCTTTTGTGGTCTTTCCAGCTGTTGGAAGTGTCTTGTGAGGTACATCCCAAATGGGGCATTGTACTCTATGATGGGTTTGATGAGTGAGTAGAGGGCACTATAACCTCTTTATTTCTAGATGAACCCTTAGTAATTAGATGGGCCACATAGAAGGATTTCCTAACTACTTTGGCAATATGATTGTCAAAGGAGAGATTACTATCTACCTGGGTCCCCAGATCTCGTATTACCTCTTCTGTATTAAGGGGGCTGCCGCCTATATGGTAATTCGTGGGTGTTTTGTTTTTCCCAAACGTGATGACTATGCATTTTTTGGCATTTAGCTTGCGGCCATGACTTTGACACCAGGTGTCTGTCTCAGTAAGGCCTTTTTTAAGGATGTCCATGTCAGCTGGAGAGTCAATTATGGCTCCCAGTTTGCAGTCATCGGCGAACTTGGTTAGCCATAGCCCTCCTGTGTTTGCCTGTACTTCTGAGAAATATATGCCGAACAGTAGGGGTCCCAGAACCGAGCCT
>NC_056727.1:294690309-294710309 GCF_019279795.1 Protopterus annectens | reverse complement strand
CACACTATGACAGAATGTCCAGGTTTTGTCCTCAGATATAACCACTACTATACATAACATGTCTAGCAGTCTGATATCTCACTGACTTATCAGGTATGATGTCAATAAATAATGGTGTACTGAACATATGCACCACTTACTGTATGACATATGTACAAAGGTTGACAGAGTTGTGGCTGGAGGCACAAACGCAGGGCCAATATTGACATGTTGCTGTGATAACCTCATGCATTTACTGGTGTAACAGGGTTTGTTGTGACAATTGTCTTATGAGGGATATGAAGTCAGTAACTCTCATGGCTGTCACCATGTACTGACTGCAATCCACAGACTATGCTACTGCATTTCTAAAGATAGGTAGGCTGTGAGTAACACAACACACGTAAGACTCCAAACACTAGCCAGTCTGCAGATAGCCCTACAGGTGGGAGTTTCCTCAACCACATAACACTGTCATGACAGGTATTAAATCATGTAGCCCAGCCATATCCACACAAACCCTGTTAAACCAACATTACTTCAAATGCAGAAGAGCAAGACTTACATTCTGTAGTCATGTCTGGAACATCCCCCTCCTGTTTGTTGGCCTCTCTCCACAGTGTATGCTGTAAGAGGTATATCCTACTACCCTCTGTGATGCTGTTTGCCAAGCACTGACATGAAGTCCTGCTCATAGTGAATGAAAAGGGCCAACACCCACATGATGTTCTTAGTTATAGGAGTGTGTTTCCATGCAGGTGGCTATGGGAATGTTACCACTGCTGTTCCACATGTAATCAGCTAGTGGGGGACTGCAATTCATGCACAGGCCATCAGTTGATCATGAGCATCACTTGCAAAACACAAGCTGCTGCCTAAGCAAAGCAGGTGTACTTCTCCACATCCACCATAGAGGGAGTGAGAGAGACAGACAGAGACAAAGTAAGACAGGGAGGGGGTGGGAGAGTAAAAGCTAAGCATGTTTGTGTCACACACTTACCAGTACAGGGTTTAAACCCCTGCCTGACTATGTATTGCTATTACATTTCTATGCAGTTATGTTATGCACCGCAGAGCTTACATGTTAGGGAGCTGTCCAAAGGTATATTTGATGGTGAGTGACATCAGCAACAGTGATAAAGGAGGGATAAGGTAGGTGTAGTACATGTGCCTGTTCACAAGAACAGGTGTCGAGTACAACACAGCCACACTCTCTCAGGGGCTCACACACATTATCACAGATGGCAGAGTCAGGATTAGAATTCCTAACTAGTTTGCTACACTACAGTATTACACAGGTATCACATGTACCACAGAGGTTATCTGGCTGATATATAGGTAAAGGGTATGTCAAGGTGACTGTCATCAGAAGACATGCTTCAGTAGGGCAATGGAAGGTGTAGTGAGTGTGAATGGCATCCAGATCATTAATATCCACACACACACAGACACAGGTTTGCCAGTACTGACATGCATGGGTTCATTGCTTCACAGGTGTGCAGTGGTTGGCTATGCCAGAAGGGTATACAAGGCTAGGAAAAGGGTATACCTTGGGATCAGGCCACATGACAGTGTTCTGTAGTGTGGCTCAGAGGTGTAGTCTCTGGATTGGCCCACACAGGTGGGTATTGTATTCACCATCCACTCATCTGGGTTACTATTGTGGGTGGCCAGTGCTGTGCAATGCTTGCCATGTATGTGTTCTATATTCCATAACATGGATGGTGTCTGGGATGTGCACATGTCCCACATGCATGTTCTGTGACATGTGGAAGTGTACCTGGGGTGTCTGGGGCATGTTGTGTGGACATATTGCTATCATATGATGTGGCATTCCTGATGTTGTGTGGTGAGAACTTGCAATGGAAACCAGGTTGTCCCTGAACCTACATTGACAGCATGATACAGGTATTCACTGGTGTTAGTGGCATCTGTCCATACAGGGCATGTATATTAGGCATTGTATTTCCTTTGTGGGTTACATTTGCTGACTCTACAGTTGTTGCAGGCATCCAGTGGGTAACATAGCAAAGGACCACTGTATGCAATGATTTGCCTATTGTAGGGATGGGACAGGGTGCCATGTACTCTGTAGTCCGCTGCAATCACACAGTGGTTACTATCTGTGGGCAATATACAGGGAACTAACAACATAGTGGTTGTTGCCTGGCCAAGTGTGTTTGTGTATGAGACATGGGTGGAGAATGTTCTCTGGATAATACAAAGGTTGTCTATATTGTTCCCCAATCCATAATGTCACATGTAGGGTATGTATTTTCTACACCAGCCTCTCTGCTGTTTGATATATGTTGTGCTTGTAAGGTGGACTTTGTGACATATAATAGGTCCACCATATAAGAAATTTGCAAAACCCACTCCACAGTGAGACTTATTATTACACAATCACAGCTACCTCCATATAGGATACTAATGACAAACAAACACACACAGAGTCTCACAGTTGCCATGTCTGGGATTAGAACTTCTACCTAACTAGTACATCACACTACAGCATTACAATCATCAAGGTTTCTTTTGAAGATGGCAAAAGAGGCACTCTGCTTGACATGTATGGGCAGTCTACTCCAGAGTCTGGGGAGTCTCTGGGTCGGGAACCCATCCCTCCACATGTTTTGTTCAATGTGATGACAAGGTTTAGATCCCTGGAGCATGTGGCTCTGAAGGATTGGGATTTCTTTAAGTGTAGCATGTCCAACAACTCTGGGTTTCACATGGCCTTGTATGTTAAGCAGAGATCGCCTCTGAGTAGACGATATGCGACAGAGTATAGCTGGATGATTTTTAGATGGTCAGCATAGAGCATCTGTTTTTGGCCTGTGATTGGTTTAGTGAGGTATTTCTGCAGCCTTTCTAGTTGTTACAGATGTCTTGAGAGGTACATATCAAATGGGGCATTGTATTCTATACTGGTTCTACTGAGAAATGACTACAGTGGGAAAATGACCTCTTTTTTTCTGGATGAAAAAGCCTTAGTGATGAGGTGTGCCACATATGTGGATTTCCTGACTGTTGTGGTGATGTGGTTATTGAAGGTGAGACCACTGTCCACCTCCCTAAGTCTCTTATCACACTTTCAGTGTTTAGTGTACTGCCACCTATGTGGTAATTCATGGGTGCATGTTTCTTCCCAAAGTGGATAACTATACATTTCATGGCATTGAGCTTGAGCCCCTGGCTCTGGCACCAAGTATCTGTTTCTGTAAGGCCCTTTTGTAGAATATCCACATCATTTGGGGATTCAATAATGGTTCCCAGTGTGTAGTCATCTGCGACCTTTGTTAGCCAGAGTCCCTTAGTGTTGGCCTGTACTTCAGAGCAGTAGATGCCAAACAAGAGCAGTCCCAGGACTGAACCCTGAGGTACTCCAATTGTCACTTGTCTGGACCCGGATTTGGAGTTGGCTACTTTTACAGTGTGGGTTCTGCCATTAATCCAGTTGGCAACCTATCAAGTGAACTAGGGATTAATGCCCCAGCTCAGTACATTTATCTATGATTCCTGACTGGGAGATGGTGTCAAAGGCCTTGGCGAGGTCGAGATAGGCTGTATGGACTGCCTTACCCTCGTCCACAGCTCTGGAGATTTATTCAAAGATGTCACTCAAGTTCAGGAGACAAGTTCGGCCCTTCACGGACCCAACCTGGATGGGGTCCAGTGTTTGAAGGTTGCCAATGTCTTTGTTTATAAATTCCATGATAATATGTTCCATGGCCTTGCAGATCAGGCTTGTCAAACTGATGGGGCGGTAGTTTCCAGGATCCAAGGTGGATCCCCCCTTGTGGAGTGGGATAACTGTAGCAGTGTGCCACTCATTGGGCACGAAGCCTGAGGTGAGGCTATGATTAAACATGGCACTTAGGTGAGGTGCCAGTTCATTTTGTAGTTCATGTAGTACACAGCCCGGTATGTTTTCTGGTCCCATGGATGCTGTATTCTTAGCTTTGGAGAGTGCGTTTTTTACCTGTGTGGCCATTATTACCAGAATCTGGCAATTCTTCAGTATTGAGATGGGCCCTTTAGGGGGTGAGAGGAGGGGTGCAGTTGGCACTGAATTGATCTGCCAGGATATTGACAATATCCTACATATCAGTATATTTAATGCCATTCTGTTGTAGCTCAGAGCAGATCTGAGCATTGCCATTTAGATTCGTGACAAAGCTATAGAACTGCTTGCGGTTGTCTTTGGAATATTTGGCTATATTATTTTTGTAACTAGCTTTGGAGGATTTTATGAGGGATCTCAGCTTCTTACTGAGGCTGGTAATGGAGTTTTTTGCATCCTGGGATTTTCCTCTTTTCTGCAACAGTTTCTTCCTTTTGTTGTAAAGTTTGTTTATGGCAGGGGACCACTAGATTGGCTTCCTTTTCATGGAGGTGAGCATCCTTGTTCTATTTGGGAAGGCACGATTCATGCACGAGTGGATGTGTTCATACAGTGCCTTTGTGTAGGATTTAGCAGTCGAACTTTCAGTTCCCATCTGCATGGGTGTCATGAAGTTTGTCACTTCTGAATTGTGTAGCATGATGTTGGCTTTGGAGAGTTTTTTACAGAGGTTTCCTTACTGGGGGGTGGGGGAAGGATGTGAATGTCAAGGGTGATTAGCTTATGGTCAGACCTGACCACTGAGGGGGAGGCCATAGGTGTGGAGCATTGACTTCCCATGTTGGTAATGACCAGGTCTAGGATATTGGAGCCCCTGGTGGGACTATGGCTTAGTTGATCCAGGGCATTGGAAATTATGAATTCCAAGAACCACTGGACAAAGGTGCTGGTACGCGAATAGTTTTCCCAGTTAATGGCAGGGTAGTTGAAATCACCCAGTATTAGGGTGTTTGATTGTATCTTAATATTTTCCAGTATGTTTAGAAAGGTGTAGTGAGAATCTTGGGGCATGGTGGGGGATCTGTAGCAAGCTATACAATTTGGATTGCAGTCATACCTAGTGTTAGTTGCACCTGGAGAATTTTAGATGCATTGTGTTGGGCAACTAGCCTGGTGGTGTGAATATCCTTGGTGAATATGGACACTCCTTCACCTTTAGTGTTTCGGTCCAGGTTTGGTGGCCGACAGGTTTGGTAAGAGTTGTAGCCTGGTATTGCAGGGGTGCTCTTTGGAGCCTTAAAACAGGTCTATGTTACTGCACAGATATCGATGTTCTCCATTTTTAGGAGTGTCTAGTGAGTGTGAATGGTCACAAAAGCATTGATCCCTACATACACACACACACACACACACACACACACACACACACACACACACACACACACACACACACACACACACACAAACACACACAGTAATCATATCTGGGATTAGAACTCCTACATAACTAGCACATCACACTATAGTATTATGCAGTTATAGGATTCACCATGGAGCTTATAGGGGTACTACTTCACAAAAGGTGTATTTCAATGTGAATGACATCAGTAGGCTTGCCAAAGTAGGGCAATGGGGAGTATAATGACTGTGAATGGCCACAAAAGGATTAATCCCTACACACACACATGCACAATCTCACAGTTGCCATGTCTGTGATTAGAACTCCTATCTAACTAGTACATCACACTATAGCATTACGCAGTTATAGCACACACCATGGAGCTTATAGGGGAACTCTTTCCCCAAAGGTGTATTTCAAGGAAAATTACATAAGCAGGCTTGCCGAAGTAGGGTAATGAGGAGTGCTGTGTGTGTGAATGGGCCATAAACCATTCATTTGGAAGCACACACGCAACACTCACTCACACACAGGTTTACATTTAGCAGGTACATGTATACAACTGCTAGATGAATAATGACTTGTACAATCATGTTACACAGTTGTCACAAGCACCACGAACACTATAGTACTGAGAGATACCAGAGGCAAATGTCTACAGTGATTGACATTTGCACATAATGTGGTTTTAACCAACTGGATGTATGCTGGGTGGGACAGGCCTCATGATGGGAGGCTCTTTGTCACTGTCTGTCACTCTCTTCCACACATCAATGTATGTGTAAGTTTGACCTATTATAGTGTGTTGTCCTTGGATATATCTGTGTATTCCTATCCAATGTGTGTGCAAAGCATGACTGGTGTGCAATGTGGAGTGTGTGCACAAACATCTGTGACTGTCAGATATGTATAGTCCACTGTTGTTGCCAGACATGGGCTTCATTTCTGTAAGTGTGCGAGCATGCCCAGTATGACCTTCTGTATTGAATGTGCGAATCCATTGCAGGTAAGTGTACTCCAGTGCAGGCTTTTGTGTTCTGCACCTACAGCAAGCAACCTGTTTCTGCAGGATATCTGTAGATTGGTTGACAATATGGGGTCACAACGGGCAAAGGATAGTGAGTTACTGTAAGTAATTGTGTCTGTGCTGCTTCTGCTACATGGTTTTGGTGTTAGCAGAGATATTCAGATATATGTACTGTTTTACACTGTGATGTTTTATGTCATCAGCTACTGTCAGATATACATATTTCCCTGCAGTAATTTCCTGAGGAACACAGGGTGAATGAAGCTGTGTCCAGTACTGTGGTCTGCAGCCTACATATTCTTGCACAATCATGCCATTCTGGAGGGGAAGCTGCAGACACTTGCTGATGGAGCTTTGTAAATGGTTCAGCACCTTGGTATAGTGGTGGCTGAGAATCCCATGCTTGTACATCCATCAATGTGACAATATGGCCATATCCTGCTGTGGCCATACCTCACAGCTGTACAGAGTCACACAGGTTACCCAGAGACAGGGGTCATATTACTGGTCATTACACCTTCACATTGTGGTTTACAAGCAGGTTTGCAGCCACCCATTCCCGTGCTTGCAGGCAGGATATTGTGTGCACACAGCTGAGTTTCTGACTTCACACACTCCATGGCATCCATGTTTCTACACCCCCCCCCCATTATTCTATCCTCTTCCAAACATTATGCAAACATTATCTGCTAAGTTCCCTATAGTTATTACTTCATCCCAGCAGTATTTAGGGGTTGGTCCACAGTTCATGCAGTAGGACATGGTGGACATGCTGCTGGGATTTGGGATTTGTCGACGTGGTCTGGCATTTGGGTTCTGTGGACTGTGTTATGTTGTTATTTGGGAGTCCATGAGATATACATTGGCAGTACGGGTGAGACACAGGCCTTTGACAGAGGACTATAGGGTATTTGGTAGTGATGCAGGCCATCTGTAGCAGGCCGTTGCATTGTGTCACTCCTACAGTCAAAGGCTGCAAGCCACTATATTTCCCTGGGGTGACAGGGTAGGTGAGTAACGTGTTAATGTCAATAGTTCCTGTCCTTATTGATCCAGTGGTGTGGATGCTGGCAGGGTGCTGCTTACATCTAGGGACACACCTGCATGGGACACCTCTTCAGCATGCTGCATTCTGTAGCTATTCCCATACAGACGTGGGGGGTCATATTGTACTCATTCCCAACAGCAGGGATAAGACCTGTGAGGTACCTATGGCTGATGGTGGGGTGAGATGGGTGCATTTGTGCTATGGAAGCTACTTGCAGCTGATTCAGAGATATACATAGGGCATTCCACTTATGCTGGCTTGTGCAGGGACATCAGCAGTTTCTCAGTACATCATACCTATGACTTTTGTAGTCTGCCAGTGTTTGGCCAGACAACATCAGTATTCCATACTACAAACCCAACTAATGTTCTGCTAACCTGTATGTAGAATTCCAAAGGTGTGTCCATTTGACAGAAACATTTTATACACTCTATGTCTAGGGTACTTCCACCTGTGTACTGTTTATATATCTGGGCCCACATTCGTGCCATGTCCATCTTTCAGATGGTGACAAATATTACATCCGAACAATTAATATGGCTTACTGCTGGAATGTGTCTTGCTGGGATGCATTGTGTTTGGCACTGCAGTTGTGAGAACTTGGTTCTGTCATTGGCAGTACAGGCCTTTGGCCACCAGGACACAATCCACCATGCCTACATGCTGACCACTCTCACACAAGATACAACACACACCAACCTAACACACACAGCCCTGCATATTGTACACGTGCTACAATCTATCCTCCTACTTTGGCCAGCTCAGGTAATCTGTGCTCCACTGTTATTATACCTACACATGCATGTTACTATATTTCTACATAGGATTATGTGGGGGGCATACCTGACAATTGTACACATTTGCTATGACTGTACTGGTATTTCAGGTACTCCATTTCATTCTGTATTCTGACCTATCATGCAGACTAGAGGCATATCAGTGTACTACCGTTCTTAGATTTTATTGACCTACATTTCAGTTTCAGACTTCTTACCCTTCAGAACTAACATCCCACTGCCTGACCTGTTGCAGTCTGTTTGTGTAGGTCTAGAGGGGGGCTGTTCTCCATAGCCATCAATCAGAGGTCTTAGCACAGCCTCTCTTTGTGTTAGTCTATGCCTGTCCTGCTGCCTGAGACTGTTGTTGGGTATGTGAGCCTCACTGACTTCCATGTGTGTGTCCTATGGACACAAATTTGGCCCACCACATGTTCTGCAGTGGGTTTTGTCACCTTGTCTAGTACTGGCTACCATGTTGACACCAGTATTTGTTACAGATTTCATGTTGCCGATAAAGGTGTCTACTATCTGCTGGCATCCCATTCAGCTACCCGATTCCCTTGCATGCTCACATCCATACCATAGATGCAAGTAGCAGAACATACTACTCCATTCAGCAATTGATAGGGAGAGTGACTGACCTTGTGGCCGTGCCAGTATTGAAGATGGTGCTGGAGGGCTGACTATGTTGGATGCACATAGTACACTCCCTATACATGGTTAAGCACAGGTAGTGTCATGTTTGGCATCCCTTTTACTGTATGTGTGAGTCAGAGAGAGGTGTCACTCCCTGGGTTCCTACAGTGTCAGTGTATGTGTTATGTGTAGCCTCTTTGCCAAGGCTTGAGTAGACTGGGCATGCCTACTTCTGCCTACTGGGGTAGGCTCAGGTTGCTCCTTCTCTGAGTCACTCTGTGCCTGTGCAGGCCTTGGCAATGGTGGGGGGCTGTGTGGCCCTGCCATATGCTGTTCCGACTGCAGCTGTTTCCATAGGGTCATATTGTGTAGCATGGCACATACGATGACAATTTGGGTACATGTAGCTGGTGAGTACTGCAGGGCTCCACTGGATATGTCCAGTCACCGGAACCATGGCTTGAGCATCCCAAACACATGCTCTAGTATGATTCTGGTTGGTGCGTGTGCCTCATTATGGAGTTCTTGTTCGGGTGTGTGTGCATTTCTGATGGGTGTCATCAGCCACGGCTCCAGTGTGTAACCATCATCCCCCACTAGGTGGCCATATGGGATGTCCCCACTGGCAAATATCTGGTAGAGGTGCATCTTATGCCATATGTGGGAGTCGTGATAGCTTCCAGGGCTGCCAGCACACACATTCATTATAATGCCCTGGACATCGCACAAGACCTGGCAGTTGATGGAGGGGAAGCCCTTGTGGTTTATGTAGACTCTACCCCATTCACCGGGTGGTGCTTTGATGTGTATGTGCGTGCAGTCTATAGCACCCACTACCTCAGGGTATTCTGCTATTTGGTGGAAGAGATGCCTATTGCTGGTCAACGCCTCACGGGTGTTGAGGAAATATATGTGCTCACCGGCATGTGCAGACATGGCATCCAGGAACTGGTGGAGTACCCTGGATGCTGATGCCTGTGAGATTCCCATTGTATCCCCAGTTGGCCTTTGGAAGGTACTTGTGGCTAGTATTCTTAATCCTACACATACCTTGGTATCCACTGGGATGTGTTACCCTCTGTTGGTTCTGTGTGCGAGGTATGGCTGGCACAGCTCAACAATTTGCTGTAGGAGGTCCCTGTCCACCCTATAACACTCCACTATCTCCAGCTCATGTAGCCCCTGGTAGGTTACCCTGGGTCTGTACCCTCTTCTCCTTCTCCTCACTGTGGGTTGGTCATCAGCATTCTCATCCTCAACACCCTCAGCCTCTTCCACATGTTGATTTATGAGAGGAAATGCAGCCCCTATCATTTTTTTGCTTTTGTTAGGTAAATTTCCCTATTTGTGTACACCGATGGTGTAGAGTTTGTTGGAAAAACCAGAGGGAAAGGTGTTTGCATAGTTTATAGTTGTGTGCTGGGCTGGGCTGCTGCCTGTGTAATTGTCTGATTCTGATACATTTCACCTGTCAGCTATGTTAGTACTTCTTGATTACCTTTCTACTGCTGTTTTCCCTTCCCATTGCCTTTCTGTTTAAGCCCCGAGGCACGCCGCGCAAACACAGTGGTCAGATGTGCATTGAGCTACTATTTTCTGGTTTAATTTTTTTATTTTGGTTTAAAAGCCAGAGTGCGGCACGCACACCCGTTTAGGCAATGTAAAGTGTGCTTGGCAGCTTCAGACACACCCCCTTTCTTAGCTCTGCTAAGCTAAGGGCAAACCCGAGCCACAGAGCTCCAATAAGCTTACAGTATGCCTGACACACCCCTCTATGATGTCAGCTAGTTCTTAGGCTTGCACCATGGTCTTCCGGCACCTACACGGTTGGGTGCAGGCTAGCCATGAGGGGAAATCTGTGATTCAGTCTCATTCCCCTCATTTGCATAAGATTGCCTGCTAATGCCAAGTTACAAGTCCCACATTGAGGCTTCCCCCTTAGGAACCACTATTCACTGGCCTTGGTGTCTTCTGCCTGACATTGACTATAATGGCAAAATTTGGATTTTGCAGAGAAAGCTTTTTTCAGGGTTTTTCTTTTATTTTCTGGCCAATCTCATTTGTGCGCCGCTGCCCTATGCTTTAACGGCATAAATCAGCCAAAAAAATAATAAAAGTTATTTTCTTCTAACTGTTTTTCATGCCAGTGGCCATATATTTGGCCATTGGCATGCTTTACACATTATATACACCCTTTATTTGGAGCTGTCATGGCTCCGTTTTGCAGTTTTCAGAAATGTACTCGGTTACTAACCGAGTACATTTCTGCAGGTTACACTAGCTCTACACGAACGGCTGCCAGCTTCCTGGATCGCTAATTCACCTCATTTGCATGGTTTTCATACAGGAGCTGTGTCCGTGCAGGAATAGTGCAGGAGTGCTCGTGCACATCCCAGGAGCTTGTTCCTGGATCTCTCGGCAGCCAAATTGCCTCCAGCAGTTTCTGCACTATTCCTGCACGCCATGCAGAGCTTGCTGAATCCCGGCATTTATCTTTAAAGTGCAACACACATAGGCAAATAAAAGGGGAAAAAAGAACCCCTTATATTTTAGAGAGAGGAAAAAAAACACATTATTCTGGCGTAAAATGCAGGTACAAGGAATATGACTTTTATTAAATGCTTACATTTCAACTACAGCAAGTTTGTGTTTATTTTATGAGAAGTTAAATTCATAATTAATTGCAGACAGTTTCTAACTTTAAAATTCAGAAAAATTCAGGCTCCACTCAAGAAAAGAATTCAGTGGCTACACTGACAGTCCTTACTTCTGTCATATGCTACAAAAATATAAATTATAGTGTCCTGTAAAAAAAATTGCTTGACATTTATTAAAAAGTTCACTAGCTAGATTAACGTCTTGCTGGTGTCCATATTTCTATATATTCCTCTAGCGATCAGTTCCATATCAGTGCCTATGACTCATGGTGCTTGCAGAGTTCACATTCTGAAACTATCCCTGAAATGCATGCATGTAATTTTACATTTTCAAGTCATTATAGGAAGTCAAAATGTGATATAAAATCAAGACCTAGTACTTTTTTCTGTCTTTTGCAATTCCTGCTTTACAGCCCTTTAGGAGCCAGTAACTCAAAATATTGAAAATAATTGAAATATAACTAAGTGAAGAAGAAGAATCAAACTGTACTCCAATCACAAGAAAAATAAGTTTTGTAACAAAAAAAAAAAAAAAATGTTGAAACTTGATGACCATGACCAAAGGGCAGTACATGGATACATGACAGGAACTCTTTTTCATTGCAGGTAACTCTTTGAGGTGTGTATTTGCAATCTGAGTTTCTCACAAGCAGTTAATATTTCATATCAGTCATATTTTTTTAAAATATCCTACACATCTAATGGAGAGCTGCATGGTACTACACCAATCAAATTGTGTAACTAATGTTGTATGTCCATATTATGAATGAGGGCTCATTCCTGCTGCACATATATGAATCAGAACATGGGTGTCAGTGTAAGTTGCTTTCAATATGGCAGATGCTTGCTCTGTCAGGTCACTTATATTTTCTATTACAGTAGCATAGCAGAATGGTGCCTTCAATCCAAGCCTCTGGACTGACATGCATTGTAAGATTAGTTATGCCTAACCTGACCTATAGTAAATCTCATTGTTTGTTTTTCAAGGTTAGCAGTCTGGGTACCCTGCCTTACTGAGCAATGCTCCTGCACATAGTAAGTAGCCTGACTAATTAGTACTAATTAGTACTATTGTACTTGTCCACATTTATAAGAGCACCTCATACTTAAAATAGGCTTGGACTGTCAACACAGAGTTATTCTGAACTCAGTGCATGGTGTATGAATCTGGTCTATGTTACCCTATACAGGGCTTGTGAGCTTTGTAAGCTGATTAATAACTTTTCACTAAGTGAATCCCTCAAATGTGCTTTAAGCATGTGTCATTGCACTTGTAGAAAAGGGACAAATGTTCAGTTTGTATCTAAGTAAAGTAGAAAGTGGCTCAGTGAAGTGCGCACTCACATATGATGCTAGAATGTTTGTGAGAGCTGGCTTCATGGCCATATCAGGTTCTTATAGGTTCATAGGTGTGTACTAGGCTAATGGCCCTGGAACCTTTGCAAGCCTAGCCCATAGGAATACTCTGGCATCATGCCACCCAACCTTATTTCCCAGTGCCTCTGTCGAGTCACTGGAGTGTTCCCAGGGGTGAATTTTCTATTTCTCATCCACTCATCAAGATTTCTCTTAAAGAGGGCCAGTGAGGCACTCCACATGACATGTATGGGAAGTCTATTCTATAGCATGGGCAGCCTCTGGGTTATGAACCTGTCTCTCCAGCTTGTTCTGTTGATTGTGGTAATGAGGTTGAAGTCTCTGGATCGTGTAGTGAGGAGGGATTGGGATTTCTTTAGATGTAGCATTTCTAACTGAGCTGGGTTAGACATGGCTTTGTAAGTCAAGCAGAGATCGTCTCTAAGTAAGCGATATGAGACAGAGAATAGTTGGAGTTTTTTGAGTCTGTCCATATAGGACAAGTGTTTAATGCCTAGGATCCTCTTTGTGAGGTACTTTTGCAGCCTCTGCAGCTGTTGCAGGTGTCTAGTGAGGTACATGGGTTAATTTCTGCTATTGATTCTGCAGTGTAACATAAAGCAGGTGCTATACTACTAAGGTTATGTCTTTCAGATAACATATTACACAAAATATTTTCAAGGAGATAAGTATCCTACATCATGCTTTGAAAAGGAATATTGGATTGCCCAGTATCATGTTCAAAACGTTCCATGTTGACCAGAAAAAAAAATGATTTCTGCAAATGCTTCCTGCAGTCCTGCAGATAGAGTACCCAATTTGCACCGCCCCTCCCACAATTTCTTCAGGTGAAGTGCTAAAAAAGTCCATTCCCTTTACTGGCACACCAACCAGGTGGCCATATACAGGATATTACCCTCTCCCTCCTGCCCCAACCATTAAGCCCTGTATCTGTGCCCTGCCCAACCATTCTTTCTTACATTACAGTAATTAAAAAAAATAATAATTAAAAAAAGAACTTTCTCTTTTAAACTGTAGCCAAACTGCTTGCTACAAATGTAGCAACCGCTTACTATAGCAGGGTTGTCAACTTTTCCTATCAAAAATTCTGGACATGTACATGAAAGCAAAATTCGGGCAGAATAGAAGCGTGCATTAACACCTCTCAAGGAGATTCTCGTACAATGTTACTGTGCTCAGTCAAACATATTCTTGTGTTTTTCAATGTCAGTGACAGTGTCCCTTAATTCTGGACTGTCCAGAAAAATTCTGGACAGTTGGCAACCCAATGTTAAGGCCTGTGCGACGCACTACAGTGCTCAGTTTTAGTTAAAAACAGATTTATTTTTTACAATGAAATTGTAGTAAACTATTTACTACAATGTAACAAGCAGTTTCTACAGTTTAGGCCACATGCAGAGTGCTAATGTATTGCACTAATAGTGTTTAGGATGAATGATGGATAGTCGATTGGATTGCATCCTCTTATATATTACACCTGTGGCAGTTACCTCTTTCACCCAACCTTAGCTATGCTACTGCTGTTCACTGTAATTGCCGTCATATACCCCCCCCCCCCAAAAAAAAGGACCACTGTCTCAGTGAGATGAACCAAGGTTAAATGACAATAATGAAAAAAAGATTTAGTACAGAAGAATAAACACAGGTAGGTAAAGTATGGTGTATTTCATTAAATGCTATTTTGGTCTTCATTACCTAGAACAGACAATGTTCAGTAAAATTCATATTTAAAAACACCTCAATAATGGTGACTGCAGCAAATAATTTATTCCACTTGTTGAATATTTTAACAACTGTCAGGCTATTGCTATCACAGGAATATGATCCACAGTTTTACAGCAGCTAAAAGAAGGCTAGAAGCTGAGGCAGATACTTAATTATTACAAATACAAGAAGCTTAAAATGTCAAACTTAGAAGCCATTTCAGCCACAATCTGGCCTCATTAAGTAACAAACTACATTACAAGCATATTGTATCAAGTTAATTATAATAGTAGTATGAGACATTTTAAGTACATTATAAAGTGCACAGCATCCAAAACCTAATTAAGCTGGTTTCTGTTTTGTAAAATAAATGTAAATATGTCAAGCCTGAACTAAAAATTCATGTTGTAATTTTAGCAAATTCAGAAAACTATTTGTGAATTTGTTAAAACTACAACATGAAATATTTTTCTTCAATAATAAGACTTTCATTTAAATTGCGAAATTATCTATGCACGGTTTGGCATTATAACATCCCTGCCTGACCTTACCGTTTCTGGTTTCCTTGTATATAACAGACAAGATGACAGTGATTGCTTTGTTAAGTCTGGCAGTCAGTGCAGTTTATGCATTTTTTTACATTGCTAAGTCTACTTGCATATCATGTGCAAAGCATTATGCAAGTTATACTACAATGCAATATACGTCAACACAATCTGTACTGCTGATGATACTATAAGACAAATATTCTATGTAGTCATAAGGCATTTATATGCAGTTTTGCCATCTGGTTTTATCAGTGTTTCACTGATGCACCATCTTTTACCCTACTCCAACTAAAAGTGCCTGTGTTAGTAGAAAAATGAAGATGCATCATTATACTTCATAACCCTAGTCTCGTATTGTATTTCTTTCCTTATTTCATGTTTAATTGTTTACCCCCCCCTGACTTCTTGCCTCAAATACTCAGGCCTGCCACCCTTTAGCCCCTAACACATACATTGATTTTCTATTAGAATGTGGGATCTGGAGTGCAGGAGGTGGAAATTAGATGCGGTTGTATTCTACCTTTTATTTTTAATACTTTTATTATGCCCTAATATGAGGCGGTAAGTAGGTGATAGGAAGACCATTTGTGTTGATGACAATAATTTAATAACTACATATGCTCACTCACTGTCAGCATTTACACATGCTCTGGGCATGTGATGGCTCTTTACTATTATGCTCACAAGTCTCTGTGACAAAGTGGGAAGTACACTTTCCTCATGAAAATAAAATTGTCAGTGACTGCTCAATCTTCTCTCTGTTACAGTCAATGCTCCATCACTCAGGATAGTATTCAGGCTGTGTCTATATTACCAGATCGAAAGTTTAGGTTAGTGAATACCTAAACGTTTACCTGGTAATACTGAAAAATTAAAACAGCGAATGGGCAATGTAACGTAGGGAATGAATTCCCTTGGCTGCAAAAAAAAATTTAAAACTAAAATAAAATGGGGGGGGGGCTTCATACCCCAGACCCCCTGATGTGAAGGGGCTGTGCTCCCCACACCCCCCTAACTAAATATACCAACTCTGAGATCCCTATACAGTGGGGAAAAGGGTAAAATCCACATAACGACCAAAGGAATTATTTCCCTGTGTTAAATCGGCCATTTGTGTTTTTTGCTTTCACTATTACCAGATCGAAGTTTAGGTATTCACTAACCTAAACATTTGATCAAGTAATAGGAACCCTTTACTAGAAAGGCTCACCCAGACTCTGCTGCACTTTGCTGTGAGGGAAAGGTTAGTTTGCTTTTTATTTGTTGTATTACTTTATTGCCTTTTTCTATTTTGAATACTGTGATTTGTTTTATTTACCTTGCGTTTTACTTGTATTCTGCTTTTAACTACATATTAACACTTAAAAAGAGACCACAGCTCTGTCTCTTGTGAGTCAGGCAGAAATTAATACAGGTCAATAGAACAGCTCAGTTAAGGTTAATCATCTGTGAACTGAGGGGGTGGAGCTAGGAACTAAACCTTCTATTTAAGGGGTAAAATAAAACATTTCAGAGCTTTACTAGAAAGGCTCACCCAGACTCTGCTACACTTTGCTGTGAAGGAAAGATTAGTTTGCTTTTTATTTGTTGTATTATTTTATTGTCATTTTCTATTTTGAATACACATTTGTTTTATTTACCTTGTGTTTTACTTGTATTCTGCTTTTAACTGCATATTAAAACTTGAAAAGAGACCACAGCTCTGTCTCTTGTGAGTCAGGCAAATTTTTTCCCCACCCTCCCACCCGGTTACTGTAGTGTTCTTAAATACCACTGTCTTTCTAGTTGCCTTCCACTTATGTTAATTTGACCATATAGCTCATTTACTCTCACCCCGGGATTCATGAAGCTCGGCGCAAGGCCGGTGTAAGGCCTGCGCTGGCGGTGCATGGAATATCCGGCGCAGTAGCGCCATATACATATTAATGAGAGTGCACCGGAATCACAGACACGTGCATAGTGTACGTGAGCGAGCCCAGGTAGGATGCGTCTGGAGGCGTGTCTAAGCCAGCAGGAGGTGAGCAACCTAATGTGCTGACAGCCACGGTCCGCCCACAATAGTAATGGCAGCAGCCAGGTCCCGTGCAGAATGAAACGCACGTACAGTACGCAACATAGTCCCCGTTCCAAATTAACGGAGAAGCAAATAGAAGCCACCAAGGCATAAGTGTACCCGTTCAAGGAGCAAAGGACACGCATAAGACCGCCTCCGTCCCGCAATGCACTGTCAGTGTTTACACTCAGAGAAGGTGTACAGCCGCATGTCAGCACGCCGCACCGACATAGGAGCAGCGACTAAGGTCACCACCTGTCCCACTTTGTTTGGGGCAGTCTCTCCATGGACAGTTGTGTCCCTAAAAACGTATTAGAAATGGCTGATGTGCTACGAGTGTAGGACACAATGATATCCCGTATGTAATGTAATGGTAGCATGAATTGTTTATTTCTGTAACAGAAATACCGAAATGACACAAGAAACAGAATAAGCAAGGAAATTGCCACAATAATAAGCAAATTATTTAGGCAAACAAGTGAATTTCTATGCTATATAGTGACCGTTTGTATGTGTCAGCCTGTAAAGGCAGATGTGAGTCCCGGAAATATCCCAGATCGGAAAATGGAAAAGGTGGAAACCCCAGCAGCGACATGGGCATGGTCACCAGGGTTACCTGCTGTCCCAAAGTGCCATGGACAGTCCCTGATTGGACAGTCGTGTCCCTGCAACAATCGTAAAAATGGAAAATGACCTGCGATCCCCTGCCACGCAAATTCCCGCAATATACATGTAAATAGTAGCATAAAACATATACATTACGGTATGGAACACAGACATGCCATAAGAAAATAAATAAGGAACCCAAACGCTAACAGAATAGGCTCATAGTATGGCAAACAAGTGAAGTTCTGTCTACTGCACTAGCCCTGGGTATGTGTAGTCCTGCAAATTTCGAAGTGTCCACATAACATGCCCCACTATGGGCATTGGAAAAGGTGCCAACCATAATGGTCACAAGCAGTAGTGACAGCACATAGCCGGGTAGCTGTGCCGACACAACAACAGTAAGGAAGCAAGATACCCCAAACACAGGCAAACATGTGCATAGCAACATATCCCAGACCCAGCAACATCTCTGTTGCATACACTGGATGGTGTATGATGAAGTGTAATATCCAGAAGCAGAACCCATGCGTTCGGATGTACTACACAATAGCCTCATTGTACATGTCAGTCACACCCATGTATACCCCTGCACCCAAACCCGCTAGCATCCGTGTGCAGCCATACAACCACACACAATGTGCATACCTGAACTGTGGTAAGATGTTTGTGTTAGGCAATGCCACGCGGGCAAATACGTACCCCACATGTCAGCAACCCACCGCAGGTACAGATATGTAAATGGCTGCATGTGAATGTGTCAGCAGAATGTGTACATCCGGCATGTAGTATGTACCCGTCCAAACCATCTAGGTTTGCATACGACACGGTGCACATAAGTGTACACATGTGGACAAGTCGGGTGGTTGGACCACCGCATCGACGATTATCTTTGCAGTGAAGTCGATCACATATAGCGGAACAGGTGCCTAACACACAGGACATCCTAACAGGGTGCTACAGGCAAAGAAGGGGAAACTGGGACATCACATGTGGAGATTAGCATGGCTGGACGGACAAATACACACGGTCAAGGTAAAGGATGGAACAACATGCATATGGCTGGATGGATGTTGTTCAGAAATATATAGAAACACATATGAAGTTCCAGTTTACACTCGAAATACTATATAATGTATTGAATTGTACCGTACAATATGGCAGCAGAACTAAGCCTGCATGTAATTGGTGAAGCTAAGCTGTACTGTGATGGAATTCTGAACCTGGCAGTAAGCAGGACAGCAGGCTCATGTCTGTCATCATTAATTATTTGCTGGGTTACAGAACAATAAATGTATGTACATGCATAACAGCACTCCTTCCCCAGAGGAGGATGGCCTTGTGAGCTCAATGGAAGATAGCAGTACAACTCCCTACCAGACAGACAAAGCAACGTATCAATAAATTAACTGTCCACTGTATCGTAACAGTCTAGGGTCCTTGAAACAGCTACAATCACAAAAGGATACTGTAATGTACAAGGTGCCTTGCAAGGCTGTGTTATTCCCATGAGAAAACAATTTAAGTTCCCATGATGTACACAGTCTGGGGTTGTTGTTCCGATAATAAAGTGGCAATACCTCCCAATCGTGACCTCTGGGTATGGTATGAAAGTGGTTGTTAACCTGCAACACTGGATGTATAGCATTGGTTTCTGGTGTCGGAAGACATAGTTCCTGTAGCACAACACAGTATGGGTAGTCAAGCACACATACACGATTGCTGAACACACAGCATCAGTGAAACCCAATGCTCACAAGGACACAGTCCGACAAGCTCTACACTTTACATATGCACAGTGGTGTCCATTGTAGGACCCAAAAATTGTGGAAAGAACCAAATTATGTCTTATTTCAATGCGTACCTGAAATCAGTGTCGTCACAGGTACACATATGCACCGCAAGAGTGTTTAATGTTGCTGATAGCTATGCATGTAATGCAGCACAGATGCACAGCAATACCCAGGGTACCGGGTCCATAGAACTGCGCCCACATCACAGTCCCGCACATGACGGATGTAATGGGTACTGTCAATTGTTGCATTCAAGGGATTCTCGGTATGTAGACTCTGTGCTCGGTGTTGTTTCGCAGGCAATCCTTTCTCCCGCCCGTGGGAGGGATGTGTCGTATCACCTGCCTTACTCTCCGCTAATAATGCAAACCATACTCCGGAGAATGCTAAATGTAGGTGTGTAATGTGTACAGCCCTATACTACTGTCCAGTAGGCAATTGTCATGGATGGACACCGTATGGCCAGAATGGCACCCACAACTGCAAACCCGGTAAATGACATAGCCGCGGAAGGCATAACACAGGAAATACACATAGGGACTACAGTTGA